>NC_060269.1:83811853-83843682 GCF_021613505.1 Equus quagga
GATAGATATCTATCTGAACTGTCTATATATATCTATAGATAGATATCCATCTGAACTGTCTATCCTGAAAATAGATATTACTGATAATTGTATAGTCTTGCATATCATGACATCTATACTCTTATCAATAGACCATAAATTATTGCTTTTTCAAAGATGACAATTAGTAAACTTTTTCACACAACTCTCCTTATGCCTAGTCAGTCATTTGTAAGAACTTGGGGGAAGGAATACGGGGAAAAATATAAAAATTACATAAAAAGTATTTCAAAACACATTCAAATTTTTACAACAGAAAACACTTATGAAATGATACTTTCTGGGCAGTTAAAGTTTATGAAGAACTAAGGAACTTTTTCCTCTTCACATATTAAAGAGTTAAAAAACCAGTTCAGATAGATGTATTTCCAAAGTGAACTACACAGCATACCATCTTATCAGAGTATGCAGAATAACACTTGTTTTACTTGATGATTCAGGGCTCTAATAATTTTTAAAATGCAGTCGAGTAATGCATTGCAATACAGTAATGCCTCACGATCTGCTGATACGGATGGAGATGTTTGTTCTTACATTAAACGACCCCACACTGTTCTGCTTTATGAGTGTGTACTTTTCAAAGCTTTTTGCTTTTTCTCTTGCTTTTTGACTTGCAGTCATTTTTCACCACAGTCAGCATGACTGCTTAAAGCATTTTCTCCTAAGATGTCACTATGATTATCAGTGGCTTTGAAAAATATATAACCAAATATATTAGAATTGTATATAAAATTAGAAGCAGCAAGGTCTAGAAATAGTGAAAAGAACCTGTCATTTAATGTTAAGATCTGGTTAATTTTGGCTGTGTGAACTTAGATAAGTTTTCCAACCATAAAGTATTTGCTTCCTCCACTGTACTTGGGATATATTAACATGTATTTCATAGTGTTATTGTGATAATTTGATGAGATAACATATTTGAAATCTCTTGTAAACTATAAGGCTGAATACAAATGTATGCTAGGGTTACTATCATCATTATCAGAACAAGATTGCCATCTAATGGCACCCAAGCAGAAAACAGGTATTGTGACTCTTTTAAAGAAATGAAAAGAGTAATAGCACCAGCTGATGAAACCCACGAAGCGACAACTAATGTCACAACTGCATCCTCACTACAGTGTTGTGAAAAACAGTGTATTACAAGAGAACATTCTGCATCTTTATTATAACTGCTCCGTCTAGTAACTAAACATCATTGATAGCTCTGTATAGTGAAAACAGGAAGTAGGCATCCAGTCACAACAGTGTAATTTAAACCCTAGATCTGTCACTTACAAGCTCTGTAATCCTGGACCAATAACAATGCTCTTCTGGGTCTCCATTCCTTCATCTATACAGCAACTTTCTAGAGAATTGTCTTTAGGATTAAATGAGATAAGTCAAGTTCTTATAAAGTATTGCTTGAAAACCAAAACAACTAAGTCCCCAGACCAGTGCTTGGCATAACACAGAGGCTTCAGTAAATAAATCTAAGTTAATTTCAGCTTCTTGCATAAAGTCAAAGTGATGCCTGTAATTGAAAAAGTTAATAGAAAGAAGAGCCAAGTTGAAACAAAAGCTTCAGTGTACTTGTGATTCTAAAATTTTATATGAATTAATTTGGTTAGTCAAAAGAATCATAACAATTAAACACAGAGCCTTCAAAGTTAGAAAAACCTGTTTGGACCCAGCTGGGACATCTACCACCTGTAACATTTTATCACTCAAAGTTTTAATTTTCTCAAATGTGAAGGGATTATTTACATCACTGAATTGCACATAGACACAATAAATGTTATATATTATTCTTCTATTATTTTATTTATGTTATAATTGTATAACTTTGGGAATACATAATAGTCACAAAATTAATTGCATGTGTTGTGTCATTCTGTACTTAAAATTTGAGAAATACTATTCTTGAAAATGTGGTGGAAATCTTCCACTAATATGAACTGGAAAAATCATCAAATTTGGCAAGACTGCATTCCTATTAATCCTCAGGTACAACATATTTTATCATGCATATTGCAAAAAATGGTATTAGCTATAGTTTTCTAAAAAGTCATATGCCAGATATCAGAGTATTCTACTATGCTTTAACTTATTCCTCACAACAAACTTATAAAGTAGATGCTTTTATTGCCCCCATTTTCAAAGAAAAAAAGAGAAGCTGAGAGAGATTAAATAATTTGTTCCAATTTACATAGCCTGGTTGGTGGCTGAGATCTGTCTAGATTTTTAACCACTATATTATACCTCCAAAATTAAGTGTCATACGTTTCTTTGCTTTATACAATCAGATTGAAGACACCCTCACACACTTTTTCTGACCCAGACATAAAAAAGCTTGTAAAAACTTATAGTCGATTTTTATAATTTTCCCTGGGTGAATGTTGTTGAAATCTGTACATTACCATTCATATTAGGAAAGCCACCAGAGCTTTATCTCAACTCTGCTGTGCTATTAGTCATTAAAAATTAATAACAAAAATTACCTCCTTAATTAACAGGCACAGGAGGAGCTCCTAACTCACTGTAGAATTTTATATTGCTTGCTCATCAAACTCAAAATAATTTAGCAACTACCTAATTAATTCCTAATTGATATCATTGGGCCACTATTTTCCCATTTACATCTGGACATATACCAAGAGACACGGCCCTAGGTGTCTTTGAAGTCCAAAACAAATAACAAAAACAACATAAAATCTCTTCATTCAGTCATCCAAATGACCATTCCATTCTTTTTATAAAAGAACAATAAATAAGTAAACTATATTTTCAATTGAGTAACTCATCTGCAAATTGTAAAGATCAAATATAATACAAAGCAACAGCCTAGCTTTCTCTCTGAATATTAATGATTTGAGTTAATAAGCTTTAAAGTGTTTAACATAGGAATTTATTCTTTCTCTGAGAAATTGCTATTTTAAAAATGTTGTGTGGGGCCGGCCTGGTGGTTCGCATGTTCCGCTTTGGTGGCCCGGAGTTCCTCAGTTCGGATCCCAGGGGCAGACATGGCACCACTCATCAAGCCATGAGGTGGCAGGTGTCCCACATATAAAGTTAGAGGAAGACTGGCATGCATGTTAGCTTAGGGCCAGTCTTCTGCAGCAAAAAGAGGATTGGTGGCAGATGTTGGCTCAGAGCTGATCTTCCTCAAAAAAAAAAAATTTGTGGAATTTGGGACACATGACTAATATCTGGAAAAAAAATGTTTTCATGCATTTAAATGCATTAGTTTTAATACAAAGAAATGTACCACCAGTTATAAACAAAGTGCCTTAAGTTTTTAATAATTAGCACTAATAAAAAATCACTTCAAATATTACATAAAGTCTAAATAAAAATTCAAATCAGAAAGGAGGTTTTTAAATAATATATAATAATAATGAAATATTAAGAAATTAAAGACTATGAAAAATAACCAATGATAGGACAAACTCTCTGACAAGGAATTTAAGATTTCGAGAGAAGTAATCAACTTGTACTGGGCTCCTATTTTACTCTAGGCACCTGTGAAAGGCACTTTACATATAAACATGTCACCCATTTAAGTAGAAAGATATTTTGAGATAGATATTTTTATTGTCATGTTACAAATGAGGAAAATGGACTCAGAAAGATTGGATCACTTGCCCAAGACCACTGTGGTGGGGTGGGAACTTTAACTTGGATGTGTCTGTCTTCGAAGTGCCTGCTCTCTTTTGATATTAATTTGTAGTTTCTTTAATTTGAATGGATCTTTAAAATGCAATTTCCTCTCAGAGAGTTATTGTGAGGATTAACTTGAGATAGCACAGGAAAAGAGCATGGTTCACTAAAGGCATTCAATTTTCCTTCCCATCATTTAGGTCTCCAGCTACTAACTGCTAAAGCTTATACACAACTCACTCCTAGTATTAACACAGGAGCCAAAGAAAGAATCAGAGAAATAGTACTTTAATGAATATGTTCCAAACAGGTAACACTAAAATGTGTTTTAGCCTTCTTTCCTTTTCTCTTTAACTCATTTAATTAACTATGATGCTTGGCTGTCAAATCAGCCAGGTGCACGTTTCCCATCAGCTTCCGCCACTATGAGGATAATACTACAATCAGCCTAAACAGAAATGTGACCTTGTTCTAGCTTACTGTGGAAACGAAAAGCTAAAATTTAAGTACTCCAAAACCAAAACTCAGATTCTTATTCTTGTTTCTTTATCGAACACTATGCACTCCTCAATATTTAACAGACATTTCAATAACATCTATTTGTAGAAAAGTTATCTTAGTTATATAAAGGTTACATTTTGCAAACAGTTCATGTTGGAGGACTCATCAAGAAGTAACATTGCTTAACATTAGATATTCTATTAGGCTTTATAGCAATTACCTATGTCTGAGAAAAATGCTTGAAAACATTAACTACTGTCAACATTAAAATTATCGGAGGAACATGAACCATGCATAAGAAACTGGATTTCATTTTCAGATTTAGCAAGACCCTCTCATAGTTCTTAACTTCTGCTACACTGACGTGTCACCATTTAGAACTGCTTCCACTGAACTGGTAGCATGGTCACAGCTTACACTGAAAGGAGCTGCTGAGGAAACTGTTTTTGATGTTAAATCATCTATACCTTATGAAGACATGCGAGCAAAATATCTTTCCGTTCTTAGTGACAAGAATGCCTCTGTCACTAATGCTTTGATTAGTTGATTTTACGATTTATGACGTATATTTTTAATCACACAACTGGTTGTGTTTCTTTCTTCATATATGCTTGTAGAACACTTCAAGCAACATTTTCTCCTCACTGTCACTGTGGTAACACTAACATACATTTTGCGTGCTAACCCTATGTATGGCTTCATCGTATTTTTCATAGCCTTCTTTTTTTAAGATTGGCACCTGAGCTAACAACTGTTGCCAATCTTTTTTTTTTTTTCTTCTGCTTCACCTCCCCATATCCCCCCAGTACAAAGTTGCATATCTTGGTTGCAGGTCCTTCTAGTTGTGGCATGTGGGACGCCGCCTCACCGTGGCCTGAAGAGCAGTGCCATGTCCGCGCCCAGGATCCGAACCGGCAAAACCCTCGGCCGCTGCAGCAGAGAGCACAGACTTAACCACTCGGCCATGGGGCCAGCCCCGTTATATCCTTTTTTTATCATTACTCAACTTTTCTCAAATAATTATTATTTTGCAAGATACTTAAATGAATGGAAAAAAATCCCAAACACAAAAATGTAAAAGTACATAAAAAATTAAGAAAAATATATTGCTGGTATTTTTCCTTTGATGGTTTGTATAGTTCATAACATATATTTCACTGTAAAGAAATTTTAAGGTCACTTATTTGAGTCTTAGGAATATTAAATACTGTACATTTTGTTAATACTATTTTTTTCTCAAAAGAATGTTGAGGTGTATCTAACCAACATCACTGCTAACATCTTGCATGACTCAATCTGTGGCAAGAACAACACGAAAGCAACCTGAATAAGCGAGTGAAGAGAGATATGAAAAATGGGAGAGAAGGGCCAGCCCCACGGCTGAGTGGTTAAGTTTGCACGCTCCGATTCTGCAGCCCAGGGTTTCACTGGTTCGAATCCTGGGTGCAGACATGGCACCACTCATCAGGCCATACTGGGGTGGCATTCCACATGTGACAACTAGGACCCACAGCTAAAAACACACAACTATGTACCTGGGACCTTTGTGGAGGAGAAAAAGGAAAAATAAAATCTTAAAAAAAAAAATGGGAAGGGTCACTAATATATTTTTTAATTCTTCAAGGTATAAATGATAGTATTTCATGCTTTTAAATTAAAAATAACTATGTTTGGTCATTATGCATTATAAATAATTTATTAACTAGAGAAGCAATGAATATAATATTTTACTACAGGGGAAATGAAATGTCTGGTATTAAACAAATCGATAATCCTGTATTTGAAACATGCATATTAATTATTCATAAAAAATACTATCCAGAAAAGTAATTTAAGCATTAATTCAAGAAAACATAATAAAAGACACCTAGAAGGCTAATCTATAAGCTTTTTAATCTAAAAGTTTAGCTTTTATATTAGAATTTGCACAGACAAAATTAGATAATGCCACACACTCAGAGTAAATTATTTAGAATAGTTGCTTTTATTCTTTCTCCGTAAGGCAAGTCTCCTTTTGGGAACCCACTTTGAATTCACATACCTTTCTTTCATTGAAATTGCCCTTTCTCGCTTTCATTAAAAAAAAAAAGAAAGAAAGACTATCTACTTACTGCACTATAAAACAGACATTTTATTTGTAGTATTATTTTTTACTACCTTTCCCTTTAGGGAGGAAGCATGTTAATTTAGGACTCCATAGATAATATTTATACATTCATATGACTCATGGAACTTTATTCAAATTGTTCACTAGTCAAAAACAAACTTTTAAAAATCTAACCGCAAATTTACACTTTACTTTTAGATGAAAATACAGATAACGAAGAAAGAAATAAAAAGCATATTAAAAGATGCCCAGAATTACTATGACCACAATAATAAATAGCCATCTTTACCAAGGTAGGTACAGTTATAAGCACAAAATTGAACATGACGAACTATACAGATACATATTCAAATATGAAAGTATGTGAGCATTTCTATGACATAGACCTTGAACTACACAACTCAAATTGGTGCTTTCTCTTTTGTTTGTGCTATTCTGATATTTTACTGGCTCTTGATTCACTTTAGCTCACATTTCTTATACTGCAAGTACAGTTGGCCTTCTGTATCCGCGGGTTTCCTATCCACAGAGTCAACCAACTGTTGATCAAACGGCCTACGATGGTTGCAACTGTATTAAACACGTACAGACTATTTTTCTTATCATTATCCCCTAAACAATGCAATATAACAACTATTTATATAGCATTTACAAAGAATTAGGTATTACAAGTAATCTAGAGATGATTTAAAGTACGTAGGAGGATGTGCATAGGTTATATTCAAATACTACCCCATTTTATATAAGGAACTCGAGCATCCGGGGGTCCTGGAACCAATCCCCTGTGGATACCAAGGGAAAACTATGGTACATCAACCAAGAATGATTAATATTATAAGAATATTAACATATGTACATTTATTATGCATTCTATTGTCCTTTAGAATGTCTCTTTGCATGTTAAATCACTCAATATGAGCAGTGTCCAATATATTTGTTTTGAAAAAATGAAAGGGAATGTTCTTAAACACAAATTTTCAAACTCTGTCCAGTAAAACAGATCTCTTAATAAAAGGTGTTTGATCTTTTGTAAAGAAAAAGAAAATGATTGAACTTTACTAATTTTTATTTTTTTAAAAATATTCGTTTATTTCATTATATACATGTCCAAAGATGTTTGGCCTTGTTTTAAAAAAATCACATTAATAGATACCAATTGAGTATCTACTATGTGCAGATTACTGTAGCAAAAAGGCCAGCTGAATCTCTACACTTTCTACACGTGATGATTTCTCCAGTCTTTGCAAATCTAACCATTATTAATTGTATCTTAAAATGAATAAAACTTATAAATGCTACATATGACAATTACTACAAATATTCGACTTAATATTTGCAAAATAAAAATACTTCTCTGGTCTTTTACAAAATTCATCTTGGCCATTATATTAAGCCTTACTATAAACTGCTATAAATCTTTGCTTTCATAAGATTCTATAGCCAGAAATGGATATGTTTCGCCCTTAAAAAGTTTTTAAAACTTGTTAATGATTTTCAGTAATGTAAGCAGTAGAATTTACTGATACCATTATTTTAGTTTTCAGATTTTTCAAAATCATTTTTATTTAAACCATCATTTTAGAATATTTAGCATTAATGAGCTTGTTATCAACACTGATTATCAATAATGAGCTTCTTACATTCTGAGAAGACCTTTATGCTGCTTAATAAAGAAAATAAATTGTGTAAAGCCAATTTAACCAGAAATTCCTCTCTCTGAGCTAACGTGCACAAAGGGATATTTGTGGGTTTTCTCAAACCCCATAATGTGGCATCCAAAGTGAGACAGGCTTTCAAAAGACATTTTATTCAGTAACATTAAATAAACCCTAGTCACCCTAAGGTTTACCAGAACTGTACTTCACATACGCAAAGTAACACCATTTGTCTTATGAACAATTTGGTTAACTCAGTTGATTCATAAGGTACCCTAGTCTGGGCTTCAACCAAGCTCTCTACACCTTGAATGAGACCCAGGAAATTCATAGAATTTATTATATCAATTTTTTCTTTACAGTGAACTAATGAAGTAGATAGCACTCATTACTTTATAAAAGCGAAATTAAAGTTTAAACATGTTTCTTTTGCTCCCCAGCAAATCCACTGAGTCTTTATATTCTTAAGTCATCCCTGCTCTTTACTGTGGTTGCCTACCAAGCATAACCGAGATTGCTGCGCTATGTGCAATTCTTTCTAATTATTGTTTGGTTTTATTTTTTGTTGTGAAAATCTTTAAAACTACACAAAATAGAGAACATATTATAATTAATGCACGAAGCTTTCACCTCATTTTCACCTCATATTGCCCAGCTTTGATAACTTTCAACAATTTGCCAACTTCATTTCATCTATTTCCTCTTCCATACCAGTTGGCAAAGCAAATCTCAGCAAATCTCAAATACCATATTGTTGTGACCATACGAATCTCTATAAAAAGTTTTCCTTAAAATACAAAACAAAACAAAAAATATTCAACACTCAACAAAATAATTCATAATTCTGTAATAATTCATTTTTCAAATTTCCTTGATTAATTCAGAAATATCTTTTTATAGTGTTTTTATATTTCAATAAGTATGCCAACAAAGATGTCACATTGCATTGCTTCTTTTAATCTACAACGTCCCCTATCCTTTTTATCCTGCCATTTATTTGCTGAAGAAACCAGATCATTTATCCTGTAGAATTTTCCACATGCTACATTTGGGTGCTGGCAATCTCATCATGCTATTTAATATTTCATCTCCTTCATCCAAATATTTCTCATGAAATCATAGCTTAATCAAGAGACTTGAGTAGACTGAAGTCCTTGTGGGCAGGAGTGGTGGTGCTGTGTACTTCTCTAGGCATTGCATTAAGGACAAAATGTCTAGTTGTTACCCTTTCAGTGACATTAAGATTGATCAACGGTTTAGGTTTAGGTATTGTAATCCATCATTGTAAAGTTCTCCATCAACAATATATACTTACAATCATGCCAGAGCACATATAGATACCTTCATTATTCCTTTTAATGACAGCTTAGAATATCATTGTTTAGTCAGTCAACAAGTATCCTGCTGAGGGAATTTGATGTGTTTCCAATATTTTGTTACAAATATTTTGCAATGAATGGCTATTTACATACATTACTTTGTATCTTTCAAGTTTCTTAGGATTAAATTTCTAGAAGTTGGATAGTTGGTTCTAAAGGCAAACACATGTATAGTTTTGCTAGATATTGAGAAATTTCCCTCCAAAAAGGTGTACATTCTCACCATGTGTAACTCTTTTAAGATAAATACACATGAATGATAAATTTGTATAAGGTTCTGCATAAAAGTGAGAAAAATCTACATTTTTAAAAGAATATCTGTCAAATTAACTGTAGGAAGAATATCTCAAGAAATTATCTTAAATTCATATTCAACTGAAAAAAATTTTAGAGTAGCTTTTTTTGATGTTAGCTTAAAAATAGAGTGTAAGAAAATATAAACATTGTCATTACCTTCTTTTGACAATTGCTAATATGATATCTATAACATAAAAATACTGCATGAACAAAAATTCATCATAAAAATATTACAGCTGGAAATAACCATAGAGACTATGTCTAATTCCTAAAAGTTAAAAATATGGACACTAAAATCCAAGAGGTTGATTTTCTCAAATGTATGCAGTAGGACCCAAGATTTGTAAGCTCCAGTTTAATGTTATTTCTACTTTAACTTGAAAATGACTACGTTAAAGGTATTATCAGCAATAAAAAAAAAATAAGTAAAAGCTTGCCTTTATAGTCAAATATCTAAATTTGAATGAATAATTAATTTGTATAACCTACTACAAAGGGAGTAATTTTTGTATTTAGAGCCATGACATTTTATGCTTTAATATAAATTTAAACTATTACAAATATAATGGGCTTCCCTTCTTCATTCATTCAACAAGAATTTATTTATCTCATACAATAACTCTATGTGTGTGCATGTGTTAATGAGTATATGTTTGTGGTTGCTATTGGCATTTATTAATGTTCAGGTCAACCTTATTGCATCGACATCGACCTATGCAGTTATTACTGAAGTGGATAAGATTTGGAAGAGCAAATCTAGACCCACAAAACTTCCATTTGGCTACATAAAAAAAAGGGAAAATGGGATTGTAATTGTTTTCTTACAAAAAAGGAGACAATATTAACATTTTCATTGTTTTTAATTAGAATTTCCTTCTTTGAAATCACTTTTGTTTTACAGTTTTTTCTTATTTTATAAGTATATTCCAACTGAATTTATATTTCCATAATAGATTTTAAGATCACCAGAATCATGTGTCCATGGTACCTAGCACATAGAATACACAAATTGGGGATCGAAAAGATTGAATGCAGTCTAAATAATATTCAGCTTATCAATAAAAGTTAAATGACTAGGATCAGAGTTGTATGATATTGTGCATTTATTCAAAACTTACCTGAAGGATGAAGATTCTGTTCCTCTAAAAATTCTAGATCAAGCATTAGGTCATCTTCATCCAGTTCACAAGATCCCAAATTATTCAAAACATCCTGGACAAAAAGTGAAATCAATAGTTAGAGACCAAAACACTGAGAAACTGAGGAAATCTTCATATGTAGATGCCACAAAGTAAAAAGAACTCAAAATTAGAAATGAAAAGTTTTAACTGAATCTCAGAAATTATTTTACTATGTCATAGGCTTTAAAATTATCAGCTCAATAAAAAATTCTAAGAATTATTATAAAAATCTTAACTTTTCCAATTATTTACATGTAAGCTTTTTTAAAGGACATGTAACTACAATTAAATGGAAGTACATACGAGCAGGTATCAAAGATCTTAGAATAAAAGAAAGTTTATTTTAATCAAAATTCCTTTAATGAACATGACAAAAGATAAGCCTTTGTTTATTAAAAATGCACAAATAGATATAACGGTTTTTCAAATGTATAGAAGTCTATGAACTGAAACTTTAGCTCTTTTTTCTAATATTTATCTTTAAAATCATACATTTAATGAACTATTTCTCAGACAAATTTTGTATACAGTTTTGAACTGTGAGACAATAATTTAGACCATACTTGGAAGTGGGAATCCAGTTACCATTTCCAATCATTTGCTTTAGATTAGGAGAAATGAACAGAAGAAATAAATAGCAAATTAAAAAATAATTATTGACTTTCATAATGCCATAAACATCAGAGCTAGATTATGTTTCTTTTTTTTTCATTCAATAGGGCAAACAGAAAAGTAAACTAGAAGGATATATTGAGAATCCTTCTAGTTCTGGGGAAACAGTGATGTGCAGAGGTAGGAATTCTTGAGGGAGGAATAAAGTCCTGATTTGCATATTTGTGTATATAGATAGGTAGTGAATATATTAAGAAAAACAAGAGACAGTTACATTTACATCTCTTACATATAGAGACAAAGATTGAAACAACAGAAGTTTGAAAAATAAGACATCAAAAACAACATAAATACTAAATGATACCACATCTCAGATCACTTTTTCCATTGATTTGAATGTTACTGTAATTTATATTTAAAGAAGAAAATATCCATAAGGAAAGCCTAATGATATTCTCAAATGGACACCAAACACCTTAGTTCTTGGAATTAAAAGTAAGAATGCCGCAACTTTTAAATAAACTACTCTCACAGTAAAATATTGACTTTAACATGATTAAACTGTATAAACATGTATTATCCATGAATAGAGCACAATAGTTTCAGTGATAAATATTCCCAAATCTAAGTGCTTCTTTCTACAAATGAAAGTTACAAGTAACTATTAGTGTATTTTATTGTATTGCATTGTATCTATATTAGTCATAAGGTAACTAATAATCTAAATTTTAAATAAAATCCACTGTTTATTGAAGTTCTGTGATATACTGAGGCAAGGATAGACCACTGAGAATAAATTGTTTATTTATAGAACATCAAAAAATGTTACAAAGTATAGGCAACAAAAGATAGGCTGCCATCCCCAAAAATGCAAAATAGAGACAATAAAAGAAACATAATTGAAGTTAAATGTGAAAAAGAAGTTTAGAAAAGGAAGATTTTGTAAAGATACTAGTATTAGTATTTATTAAGCACCATTCAAATAAGAGAAACTTAATCTGGTAGTCAAGAATACATTGCTTAAAAAAAATTGTTTAATGTGAAAATGTAGTACTTTATCCAGCTTCAAATTAGCCTAAATCATTTTATACTTGGATTTTGCATTTCATTGGCCAATATTATGGTCTTAATGGTTTCCATCCAAAATTCAAGCATTGAAGTTCTAATCCCTAGTATCCTAGAATGCGACTGTGTTTGAAGATAGGACTCTTGCAGAAGAAATTACAGTTAAATCAGGTCATATGTGGGCCCTAATCCAATATGACTGGTGTTCTTATGAGAAGAAGATATTAGGACACGGATACACACACACAAAGGGACGGTCATGTGGAGGAGACACAGCCAAAAGGCAGCCACCTGCAAGCCAAGAAGAGAGGCTGCAGGAGAAACCAAACCTGCCTACACCTTGAACTTGGACCTCCAGCCTCCAGAACTGTAAGAAAACTAATTTCTGTTGTTTAAGCCACCCAATGCATGCTAGTTTGTTATGGCACCCTCAGCAAACTAACACAATTAAAAATATTTAGAAAGCAATGAAAGTCGGAACAAAGGAAGAAAGGAAATAAATCAGTGCCTGGCATATGACTGTCACCTTTTTTTTTACGCCAAGTAAGGACCTCTTGGCCATTATAGCTTCTATGGTTTGCACAGCGTTACTCACTTTTATTTGGAACAACTCCACCCAATCCATCTAGCTATTGAAGAAACGACCAGATTCTTACACAAGTCCTGTCTTTGGTGGATGGTCCAAGAGGGGCATCTTAACCAAACCTGCTGATCAGAGCCCTTTCCTAGAAATGAGAAAAGTTTCTGTCTGGTGATAGATATGGCAAGACACAAACTGCTGTCATCTCAGGGGCCATGGATGTCATTGTCTGGTTAAAACCAGTCTAAGTCTACCTGGAAAATGAAAGACATCGAAATAGTAGGTCTTCTGGTTCCCGGTTCCACAGTTCCTGAGGTCCAGAGGCACACAAGATCTTGTCAAGGTTGGATTGTTCAACCTTCTTTTGAATTTTTCAAAACTTCAAAGTTAATACATCCATCCACAGTTTGAAAAGTAAAGTTTAAAACAAAAGATTTTACTTTTTTAACAAAGAAAGTAAAATTTTAAAAAATATTTTGTTTTTTAACAATGAAATACTGATTCCAACATTTAATTTAAGAAAGTAACACCAACAAAGTAAACAAATGAAATTTGGAAAACTCACTACAATGTTCTCATTTCATTCTCATTTTGCAGGTGATCCTTGACATTTGGGCTAACGGGCGTTCATTTACCGCTGGTCTGGATGAGTTGTTCTTTAATCTACCGATTTTAAATTGCCTTGCTTTGATATCTTGCTTACAAAGCAACTTTCTTGTTAGTGTAGTATAGATTCTCTGAAGCTGGTGAAATGTCATAATAAAAGGAGAGTAGATGCAGCAACATATGTTACAGAAAAAAAAGCAATATGAACTCATAAACCTTAAAAGAAATATCTTTTCCAGATCTCTCCTTAAAAGAGACCAATGGCAGGGGCTGGCCCCGTGGCCGAGTGGTTAAGTTCGCGCGCTCCGCTGCAGGTGGCCCAGTGTTTCGTTGGTTCGAATCCTGGGCGCGGACATGGCACTGCTCATCAGACCACGCTGAGGCAGCGTCCCACATGCCACAACTAGAAGGACCCACAACGAAATATACAAGTATGTACCGGGGGGCTTTGGGGAGAAAAATAAAATCTTTAAAAAAAAAAAAGAGGCCAATGGCAGCAACCATACTTTTGCCCTCAGCCAGCACTTATGGCCAATCCAGATATTCAGTGCCAAATATCCACCAACAAAAAAGAACCAGGGCTCCTTAGTTATTGGGGAAAGGGAAAAAGAGAAAAAAAGAAAAAAAAAAACACAGGCTATTTCTGGAACATCCCTTTGTTGCCATAAAACAGGATTCACCTAAAATAAAAAAAACGTCAGAGGCAGTTTTGAAAGACTAAAGAAAGCAAACTAAACTGCTTCTCCCTGGATAATCTCTGACATTATGAACATCAAAAAACCAATAATCTTTATGGCTAAATGAAACAATTTGAGTCTGTTGAAGGCAAACAGTTCACAATACTCAAAAAAGAAAAGTTAATGTGAAGGATGTAAATAGGCACTAATGATATACACACACAAAAACACAAAAGGGTGGAATATCTTTCATTTCTATTGTTTTTAATAAATAGCTAACATATGGGTATTTTGTTTTTCTAATTACAAATATGTTTGTAGTATGAAGACGTATTTCTTTCCATGTGTGTAAGGAAAGACTTCTAAGTCAAGTAGGAGAATCAAAAGTAGTTCTGTAGCAGGAATAGAAAGGACTGCCCAGTGCTGACAGCCACACGTGGCGACCAAGGGGAAGAGGAGTCCAGCAGTGAATTCACACTAATGATTGCATCCAGTATAAGAGGGCACATTTGATAAATTAATGGAATATCTAGAAGTGGTAACTAAACAGAAATAGTCTCTCATCTCCTTGTAGATAAAAACCCAGAAAGTCCTAGATAACAAAGATATAATAATGAAAGTCCATGAGTTTTTAATCACGTTAATATATCAGGGTATATATCATAATAGGAAAATTACGTAACACAAGCAATTGGGATGTAAAAAGCAAATCACTTTGAAGGAGACATCAGTATTGCACAAAATTAAAAGTTAGGTTTGAACTTAAAAAAAGAAATAAGCAAATAAATAAAGGCATAAGTGCATACAAGTAAAGTCCAACCTCATAGCCAGTATCTTGAGTTTGAATCATCTCTGAATGTACAGCAAATTCCAATGACTAGACAAAAATTACTAGTCAACAACCCAGAATGTGCAAATTTAAGGAACAATCTTCTTTTTATTTTAAGCCTAGTGTGGTTACAAAATCCCAGGAAAATGCAAAAATAGACTCATATTTCTGAAGTCCCAGGGAAAATATGAAAATTTCTACATCAGCAAAGTGTAGGGAGGAAAAAGACAGAAAGAAATGTAAATCTATACTCTGAGCACATTCGTACCAAGTTTTAGGGTACGCATAGTGATTTGCTTTGGACTCACTGTAATATGTATAATTTTCTTCTTTAAAAGTGGCTAAAGCATTTAAGATAAATTGATATGTTAGACTGGGTATTATAATCAAACACTGGGGAGAATTTGATTAAATAAAATTTAAACCCATGTTTAAAGTCCATGGAAAATTTAATTTAATACACATTCCAATTTATTGGTATGTAAGATTTATGTAAATGTTTTGAGAATAGTTGATTAATTGTAAAGAAATACTAATTACTAAATTCATAAGATTAATAAATTGGATATTACATCAAGCACAATTATTACTAAGTACTCTCTAAGCAGACATTTAAAAACCTGTCAACAATAGTGATTACTCATGTAATCTTCCAAATGACTTTAACTCATTCAGACTAAACTAAATAATTATTAATGCGGTAATTCAAAAATTAGTTTTCTAACCTCTAGGGATATAGCGATGAACATAACAGGTATGTTTTCTTCCCACATTGGCCTCACAGACTATTCATTCTAGCAAAGAAATGCCAATCTCTCTTATACATAAATATAACAGGTATCATCATTTATAAATCAGTCTTTTGTGTTTGGTTAGGGTGAATCAATTCTCTAGAGCCTGGTTGCCGTGGGTGGAAATAATGAAATTGAATTTCTGAAGCTACTAAGTTGAAAAACAAACTCTGATCACTCTATTAACGTGTAACCATTCTATAAGACCTATTCTAAAATAACCCTCTAGCCCTGTCTCTTTACTGAAATAAAGATAATAATTATGATCCTGCTAAAAATAAAGGAAGCTGAGACATGTCACAACACAAGGAAGTATTGCTTAAAAAAAGAATTTCATAAAAGGAGGTTAAATTATTAAAATATTCTTTAATTGTGGTATTATAAAGATGTTATTAATTGTATCCTTATACTGTTATAATTTAGTCAAAGGACTTTCCACACAGACTCAAAATATCTAAAAAGCAAGATATGGCATCCTGGTCTGGACTTCAATATTGTCTATGTAATATTTAATAACACAGAAGAACTGCTCTGATCATTATTTAGTGTAAAAGTGGGGAGAGAATTATTCAAATCAATCAGTGATAGTCAATCTGGTCTCCATTCTCCTTCTAGTCAGTGCACATTATGATCAGGTGATGCTGCGACATACATTTCATTCTCCACTACTCTAATCACAGGAGTTCCATAGATGACTGAAAAGAAAATATTTTATTATGGAAAATGTACATTGTAGCTGTTGTAGAAGACCTTCGGTCACACTTCCCTGTGTGGGTCTGAAAATACATTCAGAGAGCTGCCTTACAATTAATTCCATTGGCTTTTTACTCGGGAAAAACGATAAAATCAACTAATTTGGTAAGTATCTTTAAATAATTCATATTACTCCAGAAAGATAAATTACCTGAACTGTAAAAAGTGAAAGATGTAAAAGTGACAAGGCACAGAAGAAGCCTGGATACACACAACTTGATAAGCGTTGAGCATGCAGACCTATCTATGTAGTGGAGTAGAGAATACATCAATTCACGTATATATTTTTAAGGATATGATTTCGTTGTTACTTTTTGGAAAGAGAAATTAACATGACAGTATTTTATAATGACTGCTCTGAGAATAGTTATTTGGTTTTGATTTCCTGATTGGGTAAAGAAAGCATACTTACACAACTAGAACGACCTGCAACTAGGATATACAACTGTGTACCGAGGGGGATTTGGGGAAAAAAAAAAAAAAAAAAAAGATTGGCAAGAGTTGTTAGCTCAGGTGCCAATCTTACAAACAAAAAGAAAGAAAACATACTCAATCATTATGGAGATTTACCTTCACCCCTCAACGCTGCGGCCATAAAGGATTTCCAAACACAGCTTGCTCTTTGCTAGGTACTGATTTACCTTATGAATTTGTGTAGCTCAAAATATATTTTCAATAAATATTTTTCAAAAATTTATCTTAATTCTATCAGCTCTTACTCATAAGGCTTCCAACTACAAGTCCAAAAACATACATTTTGCAAATATAAATGGCAATCTTATGTTATTCCTTAAAATAATATTTTGCCATTATATATATGTACAGAGGACAATATTTTGTCTTGACTATTGTGTATTTTTTTATTTAAATATGAAATATTTAGCAAAATGAGATTCTTAAAGCTACACCCAGAGTTGCTAATTCTTCCCTTTATACTAACAAAAGGTAAATGATTGTACAAGCTATTGCAAGTAGCACAGTACTAAAATACTAAATGTCATGCTATAATATTTCAATTTTTAAGAAAAGTTGACACTTACATGGATTATATAACCATAGATTTTAAATGGGTTTTAAATCAACATCTGAATTCACATAAAATTTAGAATTAAACTTTGAAATTTTCATTTTCATCTATGTAAGGGGATAAATTAAAGTTAATTTTTATTATAAAGCAATAAAAATAGGAAATTAGAGAGTGTAAATATATTACATAATTAGCAAACTTCATAACTCAAAATTAAAATTTAGTGAGTGCTATTTAAAAATGCATGTTTCTTCTTGTCATCATTTAAAATATGGAGAAGAAAAAAATGATATCTTTAGGGGTTCTATTTTCAAGACAAAGTAGAACCAAAATCACAAATGCCATCTCCTTGATTCTAAATCTGACTGCATCAGCTTGCGTCACTGTCAACAATAAAGCAGTACGAAGAAATAATCTTCATCAAATAGTCTTAACTCCAGTGGAAGCAAAATCTGTTCAATAAAATACCACAATTCTATCATGTGTAATTGGCTAGAGACGAACATGGTAATGTGGAAAAGAGTGCTGTAATAACCAAAATATTTAGAATCCTAGTGTTTAAAAAACTAGAGAGAGATCATTATTTCTAGCGTTCATTCTTCTTTGTGTACTAGGGGAATTGGGCATTCCACAGTTATGAAGTGTACTTCATTATCTCCTAATTGGCATTCCTGTCAACTTTTTGCCAAGAACCATTCCAATTCTTTAACTTCCACTTATAATTCTTTCTACACACTACTCTGGGATTATTCTCATTCAAGTATTCATGTGTATATATTCCCTCACTGCCTAACACATGAAAAGATGTTACTGGTATGTGTCTACAGAATAAATACTAACTCCCTTGTCATTCAAAACCCCACAACATGATTTCTACCTACCTTTCCAAAATTGCTTCCTGAAAACTTATTATTACAAACAATCGTATTTATTGGTTGTTTTATGAAAATATCATTTGTATTTCTTTCATCACACTGAATCTATCCCCTTGCTCCAAATGCTTAAAGAGCAAATACAAGGTGACATATTTGACTTTATTATCCCACAGGCATTTTTTATAACACTACTTACAACAGGTGCTAAAAAATACTTCTTGTTAATGATAGGAAAGTTTAAAAGCCTTTCTCTAAAAAATTCCCTTTATGTGCCATAAGTGCTGGTTCTCGTGGAACATAAGACCACCAACTGTACTCACACTAAGCAGAGTGTATCTGCCTACCGAATAGTACAGACGATTCATTGTACTCCCTACTGGAGACGTCCGGAAAACATATGACCTTCTCACTCTTTATACTGCATCTGAGGAGAGAGTTCTTGTGCCTTCAGAATCTTTAATGCTGTATCATTATGGTATATGGCAAATAATATCTCATTTACCTAATAATATGTTATCATATTATAATAATATCTCACTTAATTATCTGGAAATGAGGCATCTTATTGCCAAACTATTTTGATAAGGAACAGCAGTGTCCTTTTCAGAACACCACTTTTTCAAAACTATTAGATGTTTTGAGAAAAATACATTACCTGGAGGAAGCACGCACAGGTAATACAGAGAAATCTTTAAGGACTCTTAACTGTTAGACCTACACTAATTTAGTTATCTTAGAATTTCGAAAGTGTGCTTTTTTTTTCAAAGCTGGCATTTTAGTCTCACTGGAAATGCTTATTTTTCACCATTATCTGTGTATATGATTCTGAAGGTTATAAGAGTCTCCCAACACTTTACTATTTCAATATATGCTGCACTGGAATTTGCGAAAGAAAACTCAATATGTAAGCTTGTTTAGTGACCATAAAGTTAATCAGAAAGCAAAATTGGTACCTTCCAGATGAAGATAGCTACTCTAGTGAAAACTTGGTATTGTGAGGCTTAGATAATCTTCTTATAATTAAGCCTTAGGTTTTATTCTAGGTTTATCTCTCTATATAAGATACTATGAAATTGATTAATATTTTACTAATTTATAAATTAAAAATTGTTGGGGGCCGGCCCCGTGACTGAACAGTTAAAGTTCCACATGCCCCATTTCAGCAGCCTGGGTTTGCAGGTTTGGATCCCAGGCATGGACCTACTCCACTCATCAGCCATGCTATGGAGGCATCCCACATACAAAATAGAGGAAGATTGGCACACATGTTACCTCACGGTGAATCTTCCTCAAGCAAAAAAAGAGGAAGACTGGCAGCAGATGTTAGCTTAGGGCAAATCTTCCTCACACACAAAAAAACTTGCCATAATTTTATTTCTAAAATAGGAATCCCTTATATCCAATGATACTTATCATGTCAACCTTGTGTTAAATAATACAGTATAGTGGGAAACCCAAAAGACTTGGACGGATAAACCTGATTTCTAACCCTGACCCAATTACCAAACCAGCTTTGTGAACTGAAGCAAATCATAACCTCCCTGCTATCCTTCCATGAAATGAAATATTAGAATAGTTATTGTCTTAATTCCATCCAGATCTACAATGTTAAAATCTATAAGACAACTATGAGCCTCTTTCCCATGATGGTGTCCACAGAGTTACCGAAACTGCAAAGTCTAAGAGCACAGTACCCAAAACTGGTCTTACATCTGACACCAACAGCAAGTTTGGAGTGTTCACAAAAACACCCTCAAGTACAATAATTCACTGGAAGACTGACAGAAGTCACTGAAAGCTATACTCATAGTTATGCCTTACTACAGGAAAAGGGTACAGGTCACAAATCAGGCACAGAAAGAGATGCACAGAGTAGAGTCTAGGAGGGTTCCAAACCAAAGCTTCCCATATTACCCTCCCAGCATTGCTATGTGACAATATACACAGAGCATTGCCAACAAGAGCAGCTCACTCAAGCTTCAGTGTTCAGAGTTTGTATTGGGACTTCATGACATAAGTATGATTAATTGATTGATTGACTACCTACATGCTGATCTCAGCCTCCAGACTGTCTAATATCAAATGACTTAAAGCTTCCACCCTAGATTATATGGTTAGTCTTTCTGGCATGGCCAGCCCCAACCTAAGTTTGTCAGGTGTGTCCAGCCCCACCCTAATATCCAGTGTGGGCAGCTCCCCACTCTAAACAAAGACACTCCTGTCAGGTATGAAATAGATTACCTCTCAGAAACCGAGAGCAAAGGCCAAACTTCTTTTGGGTAAGAGCCAATTCCTCAACACATAAACATTACGTTTCCATGGACAGTGCATGGCTCATGATCTAATTTAGTCTTAGATTATTTAAGTCTAAATACAAAAACAAAGTATGTCATATGACTTTTTCTCTACTTTGTCAGATTCCAGAGCCATATCTGCAGGTGGGAAGTATCATTATGAGGTTTTTTTTAAATCAATGTTTATTTTTTAATGTTACATAAACAAGTAATTCACTAAGATAACATATACCAAAATGTTGGACATAGGGTCTGGGTTAAAAACTTATTGATTATTTTCCACATCTTTTCCCCAAATTTTCCATATTGGACTCAATTCTGGTAACAAAAATTAATTTATTCCCTCATTCAACAATATTTATTGAAGGCTTAGCAATGTCCAGAAACAGTACTAAATTCTAAATAATGAACAAGAGAGAAAAGTTTCCTAATCTAGACAATAAATATACAAACAAATGAACAAAGATAACTTCAGCTACTGATAAATACTGTTTTTAAAAAAGATTAATAGGGGCCAGCTCGGTAGCATAGTGGTTAAGTTTGCAGGCTCTGCTTCAGCAGCCCAGGGTTCACAGGTTTGGATCCCCGTAACAGACCTACACACCGCTCAACAAGCCATGCTGTGGCGGCATCCAACATACAAAATAGAGGAAGATTGGCACAAACGTTAGCTCAGGGACAATCTTCCTCATGTAAAAAGAGGAAAACTGGCAACAGATGTTAGCTCAGGGACAATCTTCCTCCAGCGAAAGAAAGATTAATACAACATTTACTGGTTGTAGGAAGCAGCTACTTAACACGAAGTGGGCAGAGAAGGCCTTTCTAAAGGTGTCATTTGGGCTGAGTCATGAAGATAAGCAGCCATACGAAAATCAGAAGGAAAAACATTCCCAACAGAGGAAACAGTACATGCAAATCACCTAGAAGGGCTGTGAGCTTGGTATGCTAGCAGGACAGACAGAAGGCTAGAAGGGTTGGAGCACGGAGGTGAGGTGAGAGGGGTACAAGAGGAGACTAGACAGCACGCAGTATCTAGGTCATCTGATAATACCTTTCAGGCAGGTAAGGAATTTAGAAATCACTGGACAGTGACATGCTTAAATACACATTTTAGGAAAACCATCCCACCCACTCTGCCAAGAACGCAACATAAGAAAACATTTTCTAATGGATCCTAACAGCCAGAAAATCATGCATTGTTTTACGGATGAAAAACTTGAGGGTTAGAAAAATTAAATACCTTGCCTAAGACTATGACACAAAAAGTGGCAGAACCAAGATTTAAACATATGTTCACCTGAAGAATAACAGTTTTTCCACTAAGCTTCCCTTCACGTGTCGTGTGTGTGTGTGTGTGTGTGTGTGTGTGTGGTCTCTGGAGATATTGACGGTAATCCTTTCATATACTATGTTTCTTTTTGAAAAGGCTACTAGCATTTTATTAGATGTTTAGACATAAGTGAGCATGTATAGTTTTGAAAAAAAGATCTAGACTGGTTTCCTTAAAACTTCCCAAATAGGTACGCTTCCATTTTTGCTGTTTTCTATGGAATCTCAAACAAGTTAACTAACCTCCGTGAGCCACAATTCATTTCTCTGGAAAATGAGGGCAAATGATCCCTGATAATCTATTTTCCTCATCTGTAATTCCTTTCACATACAACTGATCCTTCACTATACTGTTCGACAATGTTAAAAAATGTCAGGCTTTCAAATTTTGCTTGACATTTTGTTACTTTTTCACAGTTGCAAACTGAACTAAATTTCACTCTTTTATTTACACTCCCATTCCCGTTATGAAGACTCCCTCGCCTTCACATCAACATTAATTTCTCTTAACCACATGAATTACTAACATTAATTTCTTCCCATGTGGTTTATGATATCATTCTTATTTACATCATTTTGAAAGTAAGTGTGGTGTTATTCTCCCTTTGCAGTTCTTACAACACTCAGCACAGTCCTGAATATATTAATAATTTAATTCAATCAATAATTATTTAGTGAGAACCTCCTATATGTGCAACTTTCAGGTAGTGGGCCACTAACACTCTGTCTTGAAGCTTGAACTTGTTGAATAGAACAGTACAATACATAAATTAGAGCATTTTCTGACAAGGATAAATTTACAGTTATTTAAATAATTTTTATATTTCATTTGTCAGAAGTATCATATCGGAGTTATGTTGAGAAGCAATATAATTCTACTTACTGAATCATTTTCACATTAACGTACTTTGTATTAAGGTACAAAGACATCCAACCTCACCGACAGAAGAACCACACCATAAACAATGGCAGAGTACTTTTCTTTTCCTTATAAAATTAGAATTTCCTATCTATTTGAAAGACTGAATTTGTATTCCTTATGTAGTGGAAAGAATTGTATTTTAATGGCTAAAATAAAAACAGTATTGCATCATCCAAGAAAAAATAGGACAAACATTTCAGTAATATTAATATACGGACATAGGGGCCGGCCCTGCGGCTGTGTAAAGTTTGCGCTCCACTTTGGTGGCCCAGGGTTTCACTGGTTCAGATCCCGGGCACAGACGTGGCACCCCTCTGTCAGGTCACAGTGAGGCAGCATCCCACATAGCACAACCAGAAGCACTCACAACTAGAATATACAGCTATATATTGGGGAGAAGAAAAAAAAAAGATTGGCAACAGTTGTTAGCTCAGGTGCCAATCTTTAAAAGAATTCATATATATATATATATATATATATAAATATATATATATATAGACATAACTAATTTAGAAGTGCTTTATTATCAAGAGGAATTTCTTTAGTACTTAAATACCTATAGCAATCTATAAAGCTATATATTCCTATTTCTCATTCTTTGAAAAATTAGTTTAAAACACACAATATTAAATATACTCTATAGTAAAAACACACAATCACAAAATAAATATATTGATAAATATCAAATACATGTGAATATTAATTTCATTTAAAATGTAGAGAATAAGAAAATATCATTAGGGTGCAAATCAGAAAAAATAATTGTAGTAGACAGAGAGCCAAGCCAGAACAGAATTGGTTCAATTCTTTAGTTTGGCATGTTCATTAACTTATTTTTTAATAGCTTTATTAAGATATAATTTATATACATACAATTTATCCATTGAAATTGTACAACTCAGTGGCTTTTAGTATATTCACAAAGTTGTGCTTCCATCAACAGAATCAGTGTTACACTTTCATTATCCCCAAAAGAAATCTTGCCCTTCTTAGCCAGCCCCCTTCCCCCAACAGCCCCCTTTACCCACTTCAAATCTTAGGCAATCATTAATTTACTTTCTGACTCTATAGAATTCCCTATTCTGGACATTTCATATAAATGGAATCATAAATATGTAGTCCTTTGTGACTGGTTTCTTTCACTTTGCATATTTTCAAGGTTCATTTATGTTGTGGCATGTACCAGCACTTCATTCTTTTTCATTGCTCAACAATAATCCTTTCTAAAAATATACCACGTCTTATTTATCCATTAGTTAGTTGATGAACATTTGAGTTGTTTCCACTTTTTGGCTTTTTTAAAAATTGAAGTCATATTGGTTTATAACATTATACAAATATTTCAGTTTCTGTATAGACTGCATTGTGTTGACCACCAAACATCTAGTTGTCCTCTGTCACCATACACAGCTGCCCCTTTACCCCTTTCACCCTCCCCAGACCCCTACGACTCTAGTAACCATCAATTTGTTCTCCATATCTATGTGCTTCTTTGTTTGGCTAAATTTTTTATTTGATATAAAAATTTTCAAATAAATTTATCCCTCTGGTTAGATCAATATAAAATTTAGACAAATATTTTTCTTTTATCTAAATCACTTGCAAAATTAAAGACAAAATTGGAATATTTTATCCTGCCCAACCATTCACATCAGTTTTTACTACATATAACTGGACTATCAAGATTTCTAAGTAAATGAAGTGCTTTATAATTAACAAAAATCCATTTCGGTATTCAAAACTGATCAATACAAACCAATCAATTAAATTTCATAAATGCATAAATTAATGGAACTTATAATATAATGACAGAAGATATCTAATGATTAGAATTAAAGGAAAATAAGTGTAGAGAAACATCAATTAAATTTTTAAATTAAATTAATGGTTGCTTTACAATACAGTATTACTATAAACTTTTTTTTCCTCGGGCACTCATTTTCTTTTCATTCTCATGATTACAAAATAAGATGTATTTTTATGAAAATTATCCTAAAATGCATTCAATAATTGCATTTTCCTTTTCCTTTTTTTTCCTTCATAGCAACAAGATCATTACATATGTGAAATAAAGTGGCTATTATTAATTCCGTATACACCATGATATTCTTTGGGGTGAAAGTATTTTAAAAAAACTCAATACAGTTACATCTTAATTTGTTTTCATTTTATAACTATACACGCCTATACAAAATGTAATATAAATATGAAATAAGCCTTTGCATTTTTTATGAAGCTATTGTTTTCATCATTTTCCTATAAAATGTACCATTGTTTCTAAAAGGCTCAGACTTTTCAAATTTGTTTCATAAATTTGAAGAAAGTCTTAGAGAATTATGACATAAAAAGTATTTTTTATCTTAAAATGAATAACCTAAAGTGACTCAGGATGTTCAAATGAAGTCCTACCGGTCATCTCCTTCTGGCCTAATTATCTCGCATATTACATACCACACAGTGCATAGTGGTGGCTGGATAAGACTGGTTTCCCAGACTTGCTTTCAAGCCACAACTACTCCATCCTCCTATAATAATCCTTGCCCATAGGAGGCACATGTCTTACCATTGTTAGTTCCTCTGCTCCTGCAGCATCCTTTGAAGACTTTGACTCTGGGTTGGCCAACAGTCCGGGCTGCCATCAGAGTCCGACTCCCTGGTCTGGGTTGGGTGCCGTCCTTTGTGCTGTCACATCAGTTGTGCTTACTTGTGTGTTAGCCCTTTTTTTTTTTTTTTTTTTTCTTGTTGCAAGCAAAGGTTTAATGGGCTTGGCTACAGTTGTAGAGACTTTCGAAATATAGTCAGAAAACAAAGTTGGCTAGTGCTTTACACTACAACTGTACTTGTATTTTTCTTTTTCTTTCTTTTTTTCTTTTTCTTTTTTTTTATTAATGTTATGATGGATTACAAGCTTGTGAAATTTCAGTTGTACATTTTTGTTAGTCATGTTGTGGGTACACCACTTCCCTCTCCGTACCCTCCCCCCACCCCCCCTTTTCCCTGGTAACCACCGATCAGATCTCCTTCTCAATATACTAATTTCCACCTATGAGTGGAGTCATATAGAGTTCGTCTTTCTCTGACTGACTTATTTCGCTTAACATAATGCCCTCGAGGTCCATCCACATTGTTGTGAATGGGCCAATTTCGTCTTTTTTTATGGCTGAGTAGTATTCCATTTTGTATATATACCACATCTTCTTTATCCAATCATCAGTTTCTGGGCATGTAGGTTGGTTCCACATCTTGGCTATTGTAAATAATGCTGCGATGAACATAGGGGTGCAACGGACTCTTGAGATATCTGATATCAGGTTCTTAGGATAGATACCCAGTAATGGGATGGCTGGGTCATAGGGTATTTCTATTTTTAACTTTTTGAGAAATCTCCATACTGTTTTCCATAGTGGCTGTACCAGTTTGCATTCCCACCAACAGTGTATGAGGGTTCCTCTTTCTCCACAACCTCTCCAACATTTGTCGTTCTTGGTTTTGGATGTTTTTGCCAATCTAACGGGGGTAAGGTGATATCTTAGTGTAGTTTTGATTTGCATTTCCCTGATGATTAGCGATGATGAACATCTTTTCATGTGTCTATTGGCCATATTCATATCTTCTTTTGAGAAATGTCTGTTCATGTCCTCTGCCCATTTTTTGATCGGGTTGTTTGTTTTTTTGTTGTTAAGCAGTGTGAGTTCTTTGTATATTATGGAGATTAACCCTTTGTCGGATAAGTGGCTTGTAAATATTTTTTCCCAATTAGTGAGCTGTTTTTTTGTTTCAATCCTGTTTTCCCTTGCCTTGAAGAAGCTCTTTAGTCTGATGAAGTCCCATTTGTTTATTCTTTCTATTGTTTCCCTCAACTGAGGAGTTACAGTGTCCAAAAAGATTCTTTTGAAACTGATGTCAAAGAGTGTACTGCCTATATTCTCTTCCAAAAGACTTATTGTCTCAGGCCTAATCTTTAGGTCTTTGATCCATTTTGAGTTTATTTTGGTGTGTGGTGAAAAAGAATGGTCGATTTTCAATCTTTTGCATGTGGCTGTCCAGTTTTCCCAGCACCATTTGTTGAAGAGACTTTCTTTTCTCCATTGTAGGCCCTCTGCTCCTTTGTCGAAGATTAGCTGTCCATAGATGTGTGGTTTTATCTCTGGGCTTTCAATTCTGTTCCATTGATCTGTGGACCTGTTTTTGTACCAGTACCATGCTGTTTTGATCACTGTAGCTTTGTAGTATGTTTTGAAATCGGGGATTGTGATTCCGCCGGCTTTGTTTTTCTTGCTCAAGATTGCTTTAGCAATTCGTGGTCTTTTGTTCCCCCATATGAATTTTAGGATTGTTTGTTCAATTTCTGTGAAGAATGTTCTTGGGATTCTGATTGGGATAGCATTGAATCTGTATATTGCTTTAGGTAGTATGGACATTTTAACTATGTTTATTCTTCCAATCCATGTGCAAGGAATGTCTTTCCATCTCTTTATGTCATCGTCAATTTCTTTCAAGAAAGTCTTGTAGTTTTCATTGTATAGATCCTTCACTTCCTTGGTTAAGTTTATCCCAAGGTATTTTATTCTTTTCGTTGCGATTGTGAATGGGATAGAGTTCTTGAGTTCTTTTTCTGTTAGTTTATTGTTAGTGTATAGAAATGCTACTGATTTATGCACGTTAATTTTATACCCTGCTACTTTGCTGTAGTTGTTGATTATTTCTAATAGTTTTTCTGTGGATTCTTTGGGGTTTTCTATGTATAAGATCATGTCGTCTGCAAACAACGCGAGTTTTACTTCTTCGTTACCTATTTGGATTCCTTTTATTTTTTTTTCCTGCCGAATTGCTCTGGCCAGCACCTCCAGTACTATGTTGAATAGGAGTGGTGAAAGTGGGCACCCTTGTCTTGTTCCTGTCCTCAGAGGGATGGCTTTCAGCTTTTGTCCATTGAGTATGATGTTGGCTGTGGGTCTATCATATATGGCCTTTATTATGTTGAGGTACTTTCCTTCTATACCCATTTTACTGAGGGTTTTTATCATAAATGGGTGTTGGATCTTGTCGAATGCTTTCTCTGCGTCTATTGAGATGATCATGTGGTTTTTGTTTTTCATTTTGTTGATGTAGTGTATCACGTTGATTGACTTGCGGATGTTGAACCATCCCTGTGTCCCTGGTATAAATCCCACTTGATCATGGTGTATAATCTTTTTGATGTATTGCTGTAATCGGTTTGCCAAAATTTTGTTGAGGATTTTTGCATCTATGTCAGTGATATCGGCCTGTAGTTCTCCTTCTTTGTGTTGTCCTTGTCAGGTTTGGGGATCAGAGTGATGTTGGCTTCATAGAATGTGTTAGGGAGTTCTCCATCTTTCTCAATTTTCTGGAACAGCTGGAGGAGAATAGGTATTAAGTCTTCTTTGAATGTTTGGTAGAATTCTCCAGAGAAGCCGTCTGGTCCTGGACTCTTATTTTTCTATTTCCTTACTTGTGATTGGCCTATTCAGATTCTCCATTTCTGCCTGATTCAGTTTGGGGAGATTGTAGGAGTCTAGGAATTTGTCCATTTCTTCCAGGTTGTTCAATTTGTTGGCATATAGTTTTTCATAGTATTCTCTTATGATCTCTTGTATTTCATTGGTATCTGTTGTGATTTCTCCTCTGTCATTCCTGATTTTATTAATTTGCGCTTTCTCTCTTCTTTTCTTGGTGAGTCTGGCTAGGGGTTTGTCAATTTTGTTAATTCTTTCGAAGAACCAACTCTTTGTTTCATTGATCCTTTCTATTGTCTTTTTTGTTTCAATATCGTTTATTTCTGCTCTTATTTTTATTATTTCCCTCCTTCTACTGACTCTGGGCTTTGTTTGTTCTTCTTTTTCTAGTTCCGTTAGGTGTCGTTTGAGGTTGCATACGTGAGCTTTTTCTTGTTTAGTGAGGTGAGCCTGTATTGCGATGAATTTCCCTCTTAGGACTGCTTTTGCTGCATCCCAAATGATTTGGTATGTCGTGTTCTCATTTTCATTTGTCTCCAGATAATATTTGATTTCTTCTTTAATTTCTTCAATGATCCATTGTTTGTTGAGAAGCGTGTTGTTTAGTCTCCACATTTTTGCACCTTTCTCTGCTTTTTTCTTGTAGTTGATTTCTAGTTTAATAGCGTTATGATCAGAAAAGATGCTTGATATTATTTCAACTCTCTTGTATTTATTGATGTTTGCTTTGGTTCCCAAAATATGGTCAATCCTTGAGAATGTTCCATGTGCACTTGAGAAGAATGTGTAACCTGCTGTTTTTGGATGAAGTGTTCTATATATATCTATTAAGTCCATCTGGTCTAATTTTTCATTTAATTCTATTATTTCCTTGTTGATTTTCTGTCTGGATGTTCTGTCCATTGGTGTTAATGGTGTGTTGAGGTCCCCTACTATTATTGTATTGTTGTTGATGTCTTCTTTTAGTTCTATTAAGAGTTGCTTTACAAATTTTGGTGCTCCTGTGTTGGGTGCATATATATTTATAAGTGTTATGTCTTCTTGGTGGAGAGTCCCTTTTATCATTATATACTGTCCCTCTTTATCTTTCTTTATCTGTTTTGCTTTGAAATCTACCTTGTCTGATATTAGTATAGCGACACCTGCTTTCTTTTGTTCATTATTAGCTTGGAGTATTGTTCTCCATCCCTTCACTCTGAGTCTGTGTTTGTCTTTGGGGCTGAGGTGTGTTTCCTGGAGGCAGCATATTGTTGGATCTTGTTCTTTGATCCATCCTGCCACTCTGTGTCTTTTGATTGGGGAGTTCAATCCATTTACATTTAGAGTGATTATTGAGACGTGGGGGCCTACCACTCCCATTTTGTGTCTTGTTTTCCGGTTTTCTTCAGTTTCCTTTGTTTCTCGTCCCATGGTTTAATCTGTTCTGATGTAGAGCTGCTACTCTCTGTTGTTGTCCTTCTACTTATCTCCTCTGCTCTTGGTTTTGTAGCCCCTTTCCTTTTTTGGATTTTTCAGGAATGAGGGTTTTCCTGAGGATTTCCTGAAGAGGAGGTTTTGTGGCAATGAACTCCCTTAATTTTTGTTTATCTGGGAAAGTTTTTATTTCTCCATCGTATTTGAAGGATATTTTCGCTGGGTAGAGAATTCTCGGCTGTAGATTTTTGTCCTTCAGATTTTTGAATATATCATTCCACTCTCTTCTAGCCTGTAAAGTTTCTGCTGAGAAATCTGCTGATAGCCTGATGGGGGTTCCTTTGTAGGTTAGTTTCTTTTGCCTGGCTGTCCTTAATATTTTCTCCTTGTCGTTGACTTTTGCTAGCTTCACTACTATATGCCGTGGGGTTGGTCTTCTTGCATTGATAAAGTTTGGAGATCTATTGGCTTCTGTCACCTGAAGATCCATCTCCCTCACCAGATTTGGGAAGTTCTCAGCCATTATTTCTTTGAATAGGTTTTCTGCCCCTTTCTCCTTCTCTTCTCCCTCTGGTATACCTATAATCCTTACGTTGCATCTCCTAATTGTGTCTGATAGTTCTCGGAGAGTTTCTTCATTTCTTTTAAGTCTTGCTTCTCTCTCCTCCTCTGCCTGCAACAATTCTATATTGCCATCTTCCAAATTGCTAATTCTTTCCTCCATATTATCAGCCCTACTGTTCAGAGCATCTAGATTTTTCTTAATCTCCTCTATTGTGTTCTTCATTTCCAATATTTCTGTTTGGTTCTTCTTTATCGTATCAAACTCTTTTGTGACATAGCTCCTGAACTCGTTGAGTTGTCGGTCAGAATTCTCTCTTAACTCATTGAGAATCTTAATGATGGCTGTTTTGAAGTCATCGTCATTTAGGTTATATATCTCATTTTCTTTGGGATTGTTTTCTGTGTATTTGTTGCTTTCTTTCTGTTCTGGAGATTTAATGTATTTTTTCATATTGCTTGATGTTGTTGATTTGTGCCTCCGCATGGAGATAGAGTTTAGTTGCTCCTTTCACTTGTTTCAGCTGCTGCGGTGGGAGGAGCAGCTGTTTATATTTCACCAACCAGGAACCCTGTCCGTAGTTGCTAACTGGGCCTGAGCCCCTCTTCGTAGCCACAGTGGCCCTTTGGATTCCCTCCTCTGCCGTGGGGGCCGTCACAGGGGGGCTTCAGGCTGCAGGTGCCTACTGTTGCAGCCCACCTAGATGTGCTCTCTCCTTGGGGTCTGCAACGGTGTTATGGGCTTTTCCAGCGGCCAGGGGTGGGATCACTTATATTTGTCGCTCCGTTGCTGTCGGCACCCACCAAATCTCACTTGTCCTCTATAGGTCGCAGGAGAGCTATTGGCATCTTCTACAGTCTGTGGTTAGTACACCTAGCTATGCTGCTTTTGCCCTGGGGTCTTCCAGCCTTGTGGCTGGCGGCTGGGTGCCTTCTACTGGTGCTGTGCAGAGGCTTTCCCTAAGGCTGCTGTGAGCCTGTAGGGTTTCCCCCTAGGCTACTAAGCTGGGTCTCTGGAACTCTCTCTAGCCCCAGTCCTCTCCGAGATCTCCGGCAATCCCTAGCCTCACGGGGTGGGCAACGGCAGCTGGGGGTCGCCCCTCCCTCTGGGATTCTCTCCGGGCCTCTCCCGGAGCCGTGAGTGCTCAGCGTGGCCCCTCTGCTAACGGCAGGCAGAGAGTTTTGTCTGCTGCCCGGGCGGAGCTCCGGCGCTTCCCCTC